>NC_081771.1:1477500-1480000 GCF_963082965.1 Carassius carassius
CACTTTTGTAAGGTTGGTCTGGACCAATCGTAAGCTCTCTCTTAGCGTTGTTTTAGCTCAAGACGCTACTGTACAGCAGTCTTTAGAAATCAGCGCAGAACTAATATGGTGGTAATTAGCTTAGGCTATTTCGTAATGTTATTAAAGCAAATTGGCAATCACTTTTGATAATCTTGCAAACAATTTGGCTCTAAATGTATAATCTATCTATAAATGGGTAAGCATGGTGGTGTCTAATAAACGACGAACTATGGCAATGATCCAACGTGTCCTTGTATTGAATCAAAGACGGCGCAAGCAGCGGAGCCGTTTAGTCCATGTCATTTTTTTTTGGGGCATTTACATTTTTTTTATTTCGCTTCCCAAGACAACTCATTATGGAGCGATTGGACCTTCTCAGACCTGCGTTTGCCAGGCTAAAGCCCTGTTCACACCAAGAACGATACCTATAAAGATAACTATAAAGATAACGATATTAGCGTCCACACCAGCGAACGGTATCGTGTGTTTATTCTGAGCACATGTGCATCTGCCGCTTTAAATCCTCGAGCTCATTATAGCAGGGTGGATTCTGATTGGATGTCAATGTTTGTATCGTTCATCAGCTGGAAAAAAATCGTTCTGAAAATGATTCTAACGATACCGTTTCTCTATGCCTTTATCTTTATAGTTGTAGTGTGGACTGTGGTAAAGATTTTTAGAAATATATGTTTATCGTTATCTTTATAGTTATCGTGCTTAGTGTGAACGGGCCTTAACGCGGCGAAATTTAGCTTTAAGCCCTGAAGTCCAGCTTCTTGCAGCGCTAAGGTTTTTTGCTACAGGGAGCTTCATCGAGGTCATGGGAAAGGGCTTTGGACTAAGCTAGGTGCCATTTTATATGTTGCGTCCCGACCTTCTGTATCTAACTCTCTCTTTTTGTTCATAGGTTGCTTTTCATTGAAATCATTAACCAATGGCAATCAATACCGCAAGGCAAGCTGCTTGCCAATCAATTCTGATTGTAAAGTTTCTTACCATTAATATAAAAGTGTATTAAATATTTTTTAGAAGTCGTTACACCCATGTCAAGAAGCGGCACAAGTGGCACAATGGGATAAGGAGGGTGGATGATTAGCGAGGGATACCCGATTCTTCTAACCGTCACAACATATCGTGTGAACATATTACTGACCATTTGATAATTTAATTTATAGTCTATATTCTACTGATAACTTAAACTATGTTAAAATAAATGTTACTGGAATAATTTGAGGAATGTTTCATTCACAGAACGTGTTATCTTTCTTAACACTGTATTGCACCTTCGCGTGAAGTGGAAAATCGATTCCTGAGCAATCGATGCCAACTAATTCAGCACCTTCACTCGGGACAGCGCTCTTGTAACGTCGGACGTAAGAGGCAGCGTGCTAAGAAGCTTCCTAAGGGACACTTCGGGGAACACACTTAGGAACATAAACAACTTTGGTAAGATATATCTTTCGAGTCTTCTTAGCGCACTAAGAGTGAACGTTATCGGGGAACCGGGCCCTGACCCAAAAGATTCATTTTTGAGTTGCATGACTTAATCAAGTTTTTTTTGTTTGTTTTTTTTACAATTTTGCTGAACCCCAGTTGATCCTACACTTCTGTTCACTCTTTGCATTCATCCACTATTGATTTTCATAAAAAATGTTGCATTGAAAAAAAAAACCAGACTTCTAATAGTGTTTTAACAAAGCTTTTCAACAAAGTGAATTCTTGCGTTATGATGAAGGATCTTGTTGCTTCAACAGATATAAAACACGTCGGATCACTCACCGACTTGTATGTGCTGGCCAGTGTATCTTCTTTCAGTGGCTCCAACTTTGGGCTCTATATGAAAAGCAAATGAAATTTGGCTTATTAAAACACATACTCAAGACAGAGAGGTTATTCTGTGTGAATGGATATTTCAGTGTATTCACCTGACACTCCAGTTTGTCGATGAGCTGCTGCAGTCTGTTGATCTGAGAGCACCAGTGCTCATCTGTATCCACTGAAACGCCTGAGACAAACCAACACTCAGTACACAACTCCACTCATCACCAGCATCGTTATCACTGTTAACTACAAATAGTGTGACCATATGCCCTCTTTTTTACAGACATGTCCTGGCCGGGATTTCTAAATCCTATTCTAAATGTTTGCTTTGTTTTCCTGTTGTTTTCATACTTGCATGCATTTTCAGTCAATGCACTTAAATGCATTGACTAAAAAAATTAGTTTAACCATTAGCAAGTAGGCATTGTACAGAATTGACCAATCGTGGCAAGATGGGATCTACAGGGAATATATAATGTAATAATGTAATGTAGACTGTATAGAGAAGGTCAAAAGGGAAACAAAGACAAAACCCGGACATTTTGGGCTTCTGGGAAAAAGAGAAAGTACAGAATAAGGTTAAAAATAAAAATACATATTTTTTATTAAAAAGTATGCGGCAATAAAATACATATATAAATATTACATAATATACTTA